>NW_027611792.1:10000-17500 GCF_964261635.1 Lissotriton helveticus
AGGCCCCGGTCGAGCGGGCGAGTGGATTTGTGGAGCCCTGGCCCCAGCCAAGCAGGTTCAGAGCCTCCCCGTGCCGGACTGACGCACCTGAGGGCCCACCGGAGGTCATGCCCGGGCCCCGGCAGCGCATGGGCAGCATATCCCCAGACCTGGTGACCTGGCAGACTGGGACCTGCTGGCACCCTGGCCCTGCCGAGCCCCAGTTCTCTCCCAGGGCTCCACAAATGCGACGACCAGATGGCCGAACTTCCCTGGAAGTCCCGATGAGGTGCCATTTGCCTCCCAGATCCCAGCGAGGGCTCCAGGAGGTCGGGTACTTTCACGCTTTGGGTCCCCTCTGTCACCTCGCGTGCAGAGTTTACAAGAAAGGAGGGTATTTTCCCTCCGGATTACTAGGGACAGGGTACGCCCGGACGCCCCTCCAAGGCTGGTGGTTCTCTGCCATGGGGACCAGATAGGCTATGCCTGGGTAACACCTCCCTAGGCCACCCGTGGCTTCCTTCCGCCAGGCCGACGGCATGTCAAATTGCCCAGGACGGGCTCCATGGCTCTTGGGCAGTCGTCCCCTGGGCGCCCGGGGCTCCATCCACCCCGGCGGCATGGAAAAGTGCCCAGGACGGGCTCCATGCGTCCCGGGCATTCGTCCCCCGGGCGTGTCCGGGGCTCCATCCAGGCTGACGGTATGGCAGAGTGCCCGGGTCGGGCTCCATGGTTTTCACGGTGGTCCTCCCCTGGGTGTCTGGGGGCTCCAGGCCGAAGGCATGGAAAAGTACCCAGGACGGGCTCCATGCGTCCCGGGCATTCGTCCCCCGGGCGTCCGGGGCTCAATCCAGGCTGACGGTATAGCAGAGTGCCCGGGTCGGGCTCCATGGTTTTCACGGTGGTCCTCTCCTGGGTGTCTGGGGGCTCCAGGCCGAAGGCATGGAAAAGTGCCCAGGACGGGCTCCATGCGTCCCGGGCATTCGTCCCGGGACGGGGACGGGGACAGGGACAGGGTCGGGAGAGTCCAGGCGGCTTCACTTCCGTGTCCAGCCATCTGATCGCCCAGATTCCCTCGGCCATCTGGTCGCCCAGATCCCCTCGGGCATCTGGTCGCCCGCAACGCTTTCCTATGGGGCGACCAGATGGCCGAACTTCCCTGGAAGTCTTGATGAGGTGCCATTTGCCGCCCGGATCCCAGCGAGGGCTCCATGAGGTCGGGTACATTCGCGCCTTGGGTCCCCTCTGTCACCTCGCGTGCACAGATTACAAGAAAAGGGGGTAATTTTGCTCCGGATTACTAGGGAGAAGGGTACGCCTGGACACCCCTCCGAGGTTGGTGGTTCTCTGCCATGGGGACCAGATGGGCTATGCCTGGGCAAAACCTCCCTAGGCCACCCGGGCTTCCTTCCTCCAGGCCAACTGCATGTCAAATTGCCCAGGACGGGCTCCATGGCTCCTGGGCAGTCGTCCCCCGGGCGTCCGGGGCTCCATCCAGGCTGACGGCATGGAAAAGTGCCCAGGACAGGCTCCATGCGTCCCGGGCATTCATCCCCCGGGCGTCCGGGGCTCCATCCAGGCTGACGGCATGGCAGAGTGCCCGGGTCGGGATCCATGGTTTCCAGGGATGTCCTCCCCTGGATGTCTGGGGGCTCCAGGCCGAATGCATGGAAAAGTGCCCAGGACGGGCTCCATGCGTCCCGGGCATTCGTCCCCTGGGCGTCCGGGGCTCCATCTAGGCTGACGGTATGGCAGAGTGCCCGGGTCGGGCTCCATGGTTTTCACGGTGGTCCTCCCCTGGGTGTCTGGGGGCTCCAGGCCGAAGGCACGGAAAAGTGCCCAGGACGGGCTCCATGCGTCCCGGTCACTCGTACCCCGGGCGTCCGGGGCTCCATCCAGGCTGACGGCATGGCAGCGTGCCCGGGTCGGGCTCCATGGGTCCCGGGCAGCCCTCCCCCGGGCGTCCGGGGCTCCCACCTCCAGGCAGACGGCATGTCAAAGTGCCCAGGACGGGCTCCATGAGTCTGGGACAGCCCCCCCCCCCCCGGGCGTCTGGGACACCCATCTCCATGAGGCCAACGGCATAGGCAAAGTACCCAGGACGGGCTCCATGGGTCCCGGGCAGACCTCCCCCCGGGCGTCCGGGGGTCCCACCTCCAGGCCGACGGAATGTCAAAGTACCCAGGACGGGCTCCATGGGTCCCGGGCAGCTTCCCCCGGGCGTCCGGGGGCACCCACCTCCAGGCCGACGGCATGTCAAAGTACCCAGGACGGGCTCCACGGGTCCCGGGCATTCCTCCCCCAGGTCGTCCGGGCCCTAGAGCTCCGGTGGTCCAACCTGCGCCTGAGGCCCAGCCGGGGTCCAAGAGCCCTGCCTTGCGTGGGCAGGCAGTCAGGAACCCTACCGCGAAGGCTTGGGGTGGATGGGGAGCTGGGAGTCCTTTCGATCCGGGCCATCTGGTCGCCCGCGATGCTTTCCAATGGGGCGACCAGATGGCCGGGCTTCCCTGGAAGTCCCGATGAGGTGCCATTCGCCTCCCGGATCCCAGCTAGGGCTCCATGAGCTCGGGTTCTTTTACGCCTTGGGTCCCCTCTGTCACCTCGCGTGCACGGATTGCAAGAAAGGGGGGTAATTTCCCTCCGGATTACTAGGGGCTGGGTACGCCCGGACACCTCTCCAGGGCTGGTGGTTCTCTGCCCGGGGACCAGATGAGATATGCCTGGGCAACACCTCCCCCGGGCGTCTGGGGGCTCCATTCTCCGGGCCAACGGCATGGCTCAATGCCCAGGACGGGCTCCACGTGTCCCGGACAGACCGCCCCTGGGCGTCCGGGGCACCCATCTCCAGGAGGCCAACGGGATGGCAAAGTACCCGGGAAGGGCTCCACGGGTCCCGGGCAGCCTTCCCCCGGGCGTCCGGGGCTCCCACCTCCAGGCCGACGGCATGTCACACTGCCCAGGACGGGCTCCATGGGCCCCGGACAGACCTCCCCCGGGCGTCCGGGGCACCCATCTCCAGGAGGCCAACAGCGTTGCAAAGTACCCGGAAAGGACTCCACGGGTACCGGGCAGTCCTCCCCCGGGCGTCCGGGGCACCCATCTCCATGAGGCCAACGGCATTGGCAAAGTACCCGGGAGGGGCTCCACGGGTCCCGGGCAGGCCTCCCCCGGGCGTCCGGGGCACCCATCTCCAGGAGGCCAACAGCGTTGCAAAGTACCCGGAAAGGACTCCACGGGTACCGGGCAGTCCTCCCCCGGGCGTCCGGGGCACCCATCTCCATGAGGCCAACGGCATTGGCAAAGTACCCGGGGAGGGCTCCACGGGTCCCGGACAGCCTTCCCCGGGCGTCCGGGGCACCCATCTCCAGGAGGCCAACAGCGTTGCAAAGTACCCGGAAAGGACTCCACGGGTACCGGGCAGTCCTCCCCCGGGCGTCCGGGGCACCCATCTCCATGAGGCCAACGGCATTGGCAAAGTACCCGGGGAGGGCTCCACGGGTCCCGGACAGCCTTCCCCCGGGCGTCCGGGGCTCCCACCTCCAGGCCGACGGCATGTCACACTGCCCAGGACGGGCTCCATGGGCCCCGGACAGACCTCCCCCCGGGCGTCCGGGGCACCCATCTCCAGGAGGCCAACGGGATGGCAAAGTACCCGGGAAGGGCTCCACGGGTCCCGGGCAGCCTTCCCCCGGGCGTCCGGGGCTCCCACCTCCAGGCCGACGGCATGTCACACTGCCCAGGACGGGCTCCATGGGCCCCGGACAGACCTCCCCCGGGCGTCCGGGGCACCCATCTCCAGGAGGCCAACGGGATGGCAGAGTAACCGGGAAGGGCTCCATGGGTCCCGGGCAGCCCTCCCCCGGGCGTCCGGGGCTCCCACCTCCAGGACGACGGCATGTCAAAGTGCCCAGGGCGGGCTCCACGGGCCCCGGGCAGCCCTCCCCCCGGGCGTTCGGGGCACACATCTCCAGGAGGCCAACGGCATTGGCAAAGTACCCGGGAAGGGCTCCACGGGTCCCGACCAGGCTTCCCACGGGCGTCCCGGGCACCCTCCTCCAGGCCGACGGCATGTCAAAGTGTCCAGGACGGGCTCCACGGGTACCAGGCAGTCCTCCCCCGGGCGTCCGGGGCTCCCATCTCCAGGCCAACGGCATGGCTCAATGCCCAGGACGGGCTCCATGGGTCCCGCGCAGGCCTCCCCCGGACGCGTCCGGGGCAACCATCTCCATGAGGCCAACGGCATTGGCAAAGTACCCGGGAAGGGCTCCACGGGTCCCGGGCAGGCCTCCCCCGGGCGTCCGGGGCTCCCATCTCCAGGCCAACGGCATGGCTCAATGCCCAGGACGGGCTCCATGGGTCCCGCGCAGGCCTCCCCCGGACGCGTCCGGGGCAACCATCTCCATGAGGCCAACGGCATTGGCAAAGTACCCGGGAAGGGCTCCACGGGTCCCGGGCAGGCCTCCCCCGGGCGTCCAGGGCACCCACCTCCAGGCCGACGGCATGTAAAAGTGCCCAGGACCAGTTCCACGGGTCCCGGGCAGTCCTCCCCCGGGCGTCCGGGGCTCCCTTCCCCGGGCCAAAGCATTCCAGAGTGCCCAGGACGGGCTCCACGGGTCCCGGGCGTCCAGGGCTCCCTTCCCCGGGCCAACGGCTTGTCAGAGTGCCCAGGACGGGCTACGGGCCCCGGGCGTCCGGGGCACCCTTCCCCGGGCCAGCGGCATGTCAGAGTGCCCAGGACGAGTTCCACGGGACCCGGACGTCCGGGGCTCCCTTCCCCGGGCCAACGGCATACAGGAGTGCCCAGGACGGGCTCCACAGGTCCCGGTCGTCTGGGGCTCCCTTCCCCGGGCCAACAGCTTGTCAGAGTGCCCAGGACGGGCTCCACGGGTCCCGGGCAGTCCTCCCCGGGCCAACAGCAGGTCAGAGTGCCCAGGACGGGCTCCACGGGTCCGGGCAGCTCCATGCCCAAACCCATTTGAAAACCCGCCGCAGCAAAGGGGTTATAGGCGGCCATCTATTCGAATGCACAAATGCATGCTGTGACATCGCATTCCTTTACAGCGAGATGCCTTGGCATCGCAAGTCAGTAGATCAACTTGATCTAGAGGACACACAAACTAAAGGCATAATACAATCTATTTTTCAAACTCCAACCTGCGCAACAGGAGGGAAAGTGTTGATATACTAGCCCCTTCAGTGCTAATGACGGCTCCTGCTCGTCACGATTCCAGTAGGGAAGGTGTTGGTACATTCCTTATGTTGGAGCGCCATCTAGAGCAAGTCCGGTAGATAATGTGTTTGCAATAGTAGCGCGCAATGCTTTCCAATGGGGCGACCAGATTGCCGGGCTGACATGGAAGGCCTGAGGTCCAGGGGAGGGCGGCCTCCCCATCCCGGGCGCTGTCCTTGGTCCTGCTGCGTGGCAGGGTGCCCGGGACGGGTCCTGGAGGGCCCGGGGAGGCTTCCCCTGCGCCTCCGGGCTTGGGAGCCCAGGCTGGGTCCAGGGGCCCGGCCGGCCCCGGGTCGGGTGCCACGGCCCTGGGCCCTGTCTCCCAGCCTGCCGCACTGCCAAGGGCCCGGGAAGGGGTTCCGATGTGCCCGGGGAGCCTCCCCTTGCTTGGCTGGGTTCAGGAGCAGTGGCTAGGGCCCCTGAGGGCCCGGGGAGGGCGGCCTCCCCACCCCGGGCTCTGTCCTTGGTCCTGCTGCGTGGCAGGGTGCCCGGGACGGGGTCCGGAGGGACCGGGGAGGCGTCCCATGCGCCTCCGGGCTTGGAGCCCCGGCTGCGTCCAGGGGCCCGGCCGGGCCCCGGGTCGGGTGCTCCGGCCCTGGGCCCTGTCTCCCAGCCTGCCGCACTGCCAAGGGCCCGGGAAGGGGTTCCGATGTGCCCGGGGAGCCTCCCCTTGCTTGGCTGGGTTCAGGAGCAGTGGCTAGGGCCCCTGAGGGCCCGGGGAGGGCGGCCTCCCCACCCCGGGCTCCGTCCTGGGTCCTGCCGCGGGGCAGGGTGCCCGGGACGGGGTCCGGCGGGCCCGGGGAGGCTTCCCATGCGCCTCCGGGCTTGGGAGCCCCGGCTGCGTCCAGGGGCCCGGCCGGGCCCCGGGTCGGGTGCCACGGCCCTGGGCCCTGTCTCCCAGCCTGCCGCACTGCCAAGGGCCCGGGAAGGGGTTCCGATGTGCCCGGGGAGCCTCCCCTTGCTTGGCTGGGTTCAGGAGCAGTGGCTAGGGCCCCTGAGGGCCCGGGGAGGGCGGCCTCCCCACCCCGGGCTCTGTCCTTGGTCCTGCTGCGTGGCAGGGTGCCCGGGACGGGGTCCGGAGGGACCGGGGAGGCGTCCCATGCACCTCCGGGCTTGGGAGCCCCGGCTGCGTCCAGGGGCCCGGGCGGGCCCCGGGTCGGGTGCCACGGCCCTGGGCCCTGTCTCCCAGCCTGCCGCACTGCCAAGGGCCCGGGAAGGGGTTCCGATGTGCCCGGGGAGCCTCCCCTTGCTTGGCTGGGTTCAGGAGCAGTGGCTAGGGCCCCTGAGGGCCCGGGGAGGGCGGCCTCCCCACCCCGGGCTCTGTCCTTGGTCCTGCTGCGTGGCAGGGTGCCCGGGACGGGGTCCGGAGGGACCGGGGAGGCGTCCCATGCGCCTCCGGGCTTGGGAGCCCCGGCTGGGTCCAGGGGCCCGGGCGGGCCCCGGGTCGGGTGCTCCGGCCCTGGGCCCTGTCTCCCAGCCTGCCGCACGGCCAAGGGCCCGGGAAGGGGTTCTGATGTGCCCGGGGAGCCTCCCCTTGCTTGGCTGGGTTCAGGAGCAGTGGCTAGGGCCCCTGAGGGCCCGGGGAGGGCGGCCTCCCCACCCCGGGCTCTGTCCTTGGTCCTGCTGCGTGGCAGGGTGCCCGGGACGGGTCCGGAGGGACCGGGGAGGCGTCCCATGCGCCTCCGGGCTTGGGAGCCCCGGCTGGGTCCAGGGGCCCGGGCGGGCCCCGGGTCGGGTGCTCAGGCCCTGGGCCCTGTCTCCCAGCCTGCCGCACTGCCAAGGGCCCGGAAAGGGGTTCCGATGTGCCCGGGGAGCCTCCCCTTGCTTGTCTGTGTTCAGGAGCTCCATCCGGGGCCCCTGAGGGCCCCGGGGAGGGTGGCCTCCCCACCCCGGGCTCCGTCCTGGGTCCTGCCGCGGGGCAGGGTGCCCGGGACGGGGTCCGGCGGGCCCGGGGAGGCTTCCCCTGTGCCTCCGGGCCTGGGAGCCCCGGCTGGGTCCAGGGGCCCGGTCGGGGCCCCGGGTCGGGCGCTCCGGCCCTGGGCCCGGTCCCCCGGGCTGCCGCTCCACCCAGGGCCCAGGACAGGGGTCCGTCGGTCCCTTGGTCCCTTGCAGGCCTCCCCTGCTTGTCAAGGTGTAAGCGGGCCCCGGGTCGGAGGGCCCGCCGGCCCCTGGCAGCCTCCATGGCTGTGGCCCGGCTGGGGCCCCGGGCCTCCGGCCCGCCATGCCCCGGGCGCCCGCTCCCTCCTTTGTGGGGGCACGGGGCGACCGGATGGCATCCCTTTCGTGCCCGG